>NC_073696.1:162115792-162120792 GCF_029784165.1 Wyeomyia smithii | reverse complement strand
CGTAAACAGCTTCGACGGAGCGAGTAGTGCCGCTCCCATCATCCAAATGCACTAACCTGCCTATTGGGGCTGATACCAGTAAGGTCCCAATTATGGTGTACTGGTCGCTGTGTTTTTAGGTTTTTGAGAGGGAATACGATTTTATACCATGACGTTGGGCTGGCACCTGCACCGAGCTCCCTTAGTAAAGTCGTGTGACAACGGCTTGAAACGGCGAGGTGGCATACGGCTGCAGGGGTCTCCGTCCCGTAAAACCTGGCAGGCCTTCCAGTACGTTCCGCGGTCATTGCCTGATGGGAATCAGGCAGGAGTGGGATCAGATGCCCTTTCCTGACTTACGCCGGTCGGGAGGCGTCATAGCTGCTCATGAGGGGCTATGGCGACCTTCACTAGCCATGACCTCACTGCTCCGGCATAGGCCACCATGGGACCATATAGGCGACCACTCCACCATGACCAAGGATAGCGGCTGGAAGGGGGACCCTTTTAACCAAAATGTTTGCTTACAAAATCGACGAAGAGGCGAAGGTAGTGGATGGGGCGGACGGGTTAGTAAACCCGTTTGCCAAGCGGGGCATCGCCCGGTCTCCCCCGAGACTGGCCGAGGCCGGTAAAGGTGGCGCACAGGTTGGTACACCTTTTGCGACACCGACAGGGGAATTCCGAGTTGGGGCAAAGGCGGGCACGCCTAAGCCAGCACCAACCGGAACGGCGAAGACTGGTGGTAAGGTGGAAACACCTAAAACCGCAAAGGAGCGGGAACAGATATCTGGGGCTATGCTACTCTCTGCGGTAGAAACCCACATGAACAAGTTCCCAAGCGTGGAGGCGGTGTCCGTACAACTTGATGAAATACTCAAGTTCACGGACGAACGTAGCAACATTTCAAAAGACCTGAAACAATGTCTTCTGTTGTTACGTATGAACGTTTGCAGCGCGAAGTCCGAGCTTTCGCAAGCCCTTAAACGGGCTAACGATGCCGAAAGCAAGGCACTTGCGCTAGAGGCGAGGCTCAACCAGCCTAAAAAAGGGAGTGCTGCAGCTGTGTCTAAATACACACAAACAGCTGCAGCATCGTTTGCCGAAGTCTGTTCTACCGAACCGACTGGCAAACGTGCGAGGGGCTCTCCGGGGGAAACAGCCCCCAGGACGCAACGAAGGCGGTTGTTCGGTGACAGCCATGAAGCTGGCTCGTCGGTCCAGCCGAGCAAAGAACCAGCAAGAGGCGAACCGGCAAACGGCGTAGCCACGGATTGGACCACCGTGGTGAATAAGAAGCGGCAGAAGCGGGAACGACGCGCGAAGCGCGGCGACCGCAATAAGAAGCCGCAAGGGGCGAGTAGGCGGAGCAAGGGTGACGCGCTCATTTTCAAGACCGATGCGTCTAAGTACGCCGAAGTCTTGAAGGCCATGAGAGGCGAACCCAAGCTCAAAGACCTCGGCACGGACGTCAGGACAATTCGTCGGTCACGCACCGGCGAGATGATCCTCGAACTCCGCAAAGAGGCGAAGGGCAAGGGCTGTGCCTATAAAAAGACGGCCCAGGAAGTGCTAGGCGAGGAGGTTAAAATCCGAGCCCTCACTCCTGAAGTGACTCTCCAGCTTAAAAACCTGGACGAGATCACCGAAGGGTGCGACATAGCACAAGCCTTCGAACGTGAGTGTGGAGTGGTAGTGACCGCAGAGGCAGTTCGTCTCCGCAGGGGCCCGGCCGGCACCCAGGTTGCTACCATAAAGCTTCCACTAACGGAGGGTAACAAGGCCCTGAAGAAGGCCACGTTGAAGGTGGGTTGGTCGGTCTGCCCTCTGGGCACCTTCCAACAGCCTGACGTTTGCTTCAGGTGCTTTGAGCGGGGGCATAAATCCTGGTCGTGCAAAGGGCCCGACAGGTCCAATTTATGCCGCCGCTGCGGTGGCGCAGGCCACAAGGCACGGGACTGCGGCGCTCCTCCCAAGTGTCTGGTATGTACCGGTAAACGGGACGCCAAACACGCCATGGGAGGCCCCAAGTGTCCGGCTGCACGGCCGGCTACTAAGCCGCAGGCCTGAGGGTGATACAGTTAAACCTGAACCACTTCTATGCGGCGCAGCAGCTGCTACACCAAGCGGCTGCTGAGTCGTTGTCGGACGTGGCCATCGTCTCGGACCCATACCGTATCCCAACCGGAAACGGTAACTGGGTATCGGACAGGTCTGGGAAGACGGCCATTTGCACGACAGGCAGGTCCCCGGTTCAGGAGATTGTGTCGACCTCCAGAGAGGGGTACGTTATTGCCAAAGTGGATGGAGTATTCTACTGCAGTTGCTATGCTCCGCCAAGTTGGTCTACCGAAACGTTCGCGCAGATGGTCGATCAAGCAACCGTGGAACTGACGGGCCTACGGCCGTTGGTGGTTGCGGGTGACTTCAACGCTTGGGCTGTCGAGTGGGGGAGTCGCTGTACAAACCAGAGGGGCCAGGTATTGTTGGAAGCTTTGGCAAAGCTCAACTTAGACTTGGCTAACGTTGGTACAAAATGCACCTACAGTAGAAACGGTGCCGAATCGATTATCGATGTGACGTTCTGCAGCCCGGGACTGATCACGAACTGGAGGGTAGACGACAGCTACACGAATAGCGATCACCAATCGATCCGCTATGAGGTAGGCGTGCGGAAGCAAGCAGCGAGTAGGGCCAATATTCCATCCTTCTACGGCTGGAAAACCTTGCATTTCGATGCAGATGTTTTTGGGCAGGCAATTAGATGGAAGCACGAAGGGGGTGAACCGCTCCCGGATGTGGACCATCTAAATTCGATGCTGTCATGGGCGTGCGACGCCACGATGCCTAGGTCTCGTCCGCCTAGAGAGGGTAGGCCACCGACATACTGGTGGAGCGATACGATAGCAGGCCTGCGCAATGCATGCCTCCGTGCAAGACGGAGGATGCAGCGCGCACGTTCCGACGAGCAAAGAGCGGAACGCGGTGTCGCATTCAGATCCGCTAAGGCAACGCTTAAGAGCGCAATCAGAGCCAGCAAACGAGCCTGTTTCGAACGACTCTGCGCCAGTGCCAATTCGAACCCGTGGGGTGACGCCTACAGGATCGTTATGACCAAGGCTAGAGGTGCGCTAGCCCCGGCCGAACAATCACCAGCGATGCTAGAAACGATCATTCAGGGCCTCTTCCCAAGCCACGAACCAAGTCCCTGGCCTCCGGCTGACGAGTCACCACCTACCGTGAGTGACGGCAGCCGTGCAGAGGCTGACGATGCGGTAAGGGTGACGGAAGATGAATTGATCGAGATCGCAAACTCCCTGAAGGTAGGCAAGGCTCCGGGACCAGACGGAATCCCGAACTTGGCCATCAAGACGGCCATCAAAGAAGCCCCCGGGTTGTTCAGGGCGGTCATGCAGAAATGCCTTGACGACTGCCTCTTCCCGGACGTGTGGAAGCGCCAGAGGCTGGTGCTGTTGCCAAAGGTTGGGAAACCACCAGGTGACCCATCGGCATACAGACCAATCTGCCTGCTGGACACGGCGGGCAAGGTGCTTGAGAGGGTAATCCTCAATAGACTGGTGAAATATACAGAAAGTGAAAACGGTCTATCAAGCCACCAGTTCGGTTTTCGAAAAAGTAGGTCCACGGTGGATGCAATTCTCTCCGTCACCAGAACGGCTGAGGTTGCAATCCAACGCAAGAGGAGGGGCATTCGTTACTGCGCGATCGTCACGCTTGACGTGAAGAACGCGTTTAACAGTGCCAGCTGGGACTCCATAGCCTTAGCGCTACAGAGTCTCAGAGTGCCGACGTCGCTGTACGAAATTCTAGGCAACTACTTTCAGAATCGAGTGCTAGTGTATAACACAAACGAGGGTCAGAAAAGCGTTCCGGTTACCGCAGGTGTACCGCAAGGTTCCATCCTGGGTCCAGTACTGTGGAACGCTATGTATGACGGCGTGTTAAAACTAACACTCCCTCCAGGGGTGGTGATCGTGGGCTTCGCCGATGACATAGCTCTTGAGGTCTATGGCGAGTCTATTAGAGAGGTAGAGTTAAAGGCCGCGCTATCAATACGCGTAGTGGAAGACTGGATGCACTCCAGGAAACTGGAGCTAGCGCACCATAAGACTGAAGTTATTGTTGTAAATAACAGAAAGTTGGAGCAGGAGGCATCGATTAGTGCCGGTACATGCACTATCGCCTCAAAACGCTCGTTGAAGCTTCTGGGGGTTATGATCGACGACAAGCTCACGTTCGGGAGTCACGTCGATTATACCTGCAAGAAAGCTTCCATGGCTGTGGCAGCGCTGTCTCGCATGATGGCAAACAGCTCAGCGGTTCGTAGCAGCAGGCGCAAAGTCCTTGCTAGCGTGACCACGTCCATACTCAGGTATGGAGGACCAGTGTGGTCCAAGGTATTGAGTACCTCGTGCCATCGCGGCAAACTCGAGAGTACATACAGGCTAATGTGCCTAAGGGTCGCGTGCGCATACCGAACAGTGTCGTACGAGGCGGTTTGCGTCCTGGCTGGCATGATGCCCATTAGCATCATCGTCAAAGAGGATGTAGAATGCTTCGACCAACGCGACACGAGGGGTATTCGCAACACCGGTCATCCTCAATGGCCAGGTGGCAGCGGGAGTGGTCCAACACTACAAAAGGCAGATGGACACACCGACTCATTCCAGAGTTAGCAGGCTGGATTAATAGGCACCATGGGGAAGTAACCTTCCATCTGACACAGATCCTGTCAGGCCATGGCTGCTTTAGGCAGTACCTGCATAGGTTCGGGTACGCCGAGTCCCCTATGTGCCCCGCTTGTACGGGTGTGGAAGAAAGCGCAGAGCATGTGTTCTTCACATGTCCGCGCTTCGAGCGGGTACGGTACGAAATGCTGGCAATATGTGGGATGGACACCACGCCAGAGAATATAGTGCGTAGTATGTGCGAAAATAGGGAAATCTGGGATGCGGTCATTACGGCAGCATCACAGATCGTTAGTATTTTGCAGGGCACCA